>NW_027272078.1:0-47500 GCF_040938485.1 Diadema antillarum | reverse complement strand
TTCGACGGATGATCCCATGGACGATTTTCCCCTCGAGGGTTACGATCGAGTCACTGCCCTTATTGCCAGCATCGTCGGAGTGGTGTTGTCCACAGTCTTGAACCTGCTGAATCTGATTATCTTACCGCGGATTCCTAATCGCTTCGGAGAGAACGGAAGGCTGTGTTTGCATTGTCTGGCGGTCGTCGATATCTTTGGTGGCTTGGCGTGCTTCGGCAGCCGCGTCGTATTCGAGATCGAGCGAGCGTTTCTTACATCGAACTCCATTGTCTGTAACGCTGTTGGGGCGTCATGCACGGTATTTGTCAGCCAGTCAACTTGGATATTGTTCGTTATCAGCGTCGATCGATATATCGCCGTGACGCGTCCGATGCACTACGTATCGATTCTGACCTCTCGGCGGATGAAAGTGCTGATCGTAACGGCGATGCTGATGGGGCTCACATTAGCGCTAACCCGAACAACACACATGGCGGTCAATGGATCATGTGACTTCGACCACGGCGCCACTCACTACGTCAACAATCCCGCGATCACCCTCTATTCGGCAATCGTGCTATTCTTCGGCTCTATCGCGACGGCGCTCAACGTCAGAATTCTTCACATAGCTCATCGGCATCGGAACTGGATCGCTGATTACGCGTCGAAGCAGCAGCATCGACCGCGCCACGACGCCGCAACGTCGCCAAAGCCGGGAAAGATATCCGGTTCGAAGTACCGTGGCGTTATAACTGTCGCCATCCTCGTGGGGGCGTTCTATCTCGTCTGGACACCACACACCGTTGGAACAATAGCGGCAGCTGCCACGGGGAGAACAATCCCTGAGGCAGCCTATTTCACGATAGTTTGGATCGCCTTCAGTAATCACTGGTTTAACGCCATCATCTATTTCTTCTTCAACAAGGCTTACAGGACTGCCGTCGTCAACCTTGCCAAGAGGAGACGAAACCCGTTTTCTCAAATTCAGGAAACTGTTTTCACAGTTGACTCGTCTGTCCCAAAACAACTACCACAAATCGAATAATCAGAGAAGAACTGCATGTATAGGTCTATATACTGACATGATTATAGACCGTGATTACTAATGTCAATGATTTTGAAGTTAAAGTTTAATGTACAGACCTTGCTAATTTGATATCGATAATCTCATAATTGCTTTAGGGCCTATGACATTATTCACGTTATCTTCGTCACTCAGGGAAATGATAAGTTTACTATCAGTAGAATGGTCTTTAGGCGATGAAGTGTTTAACTCCTCTGAATTCAATCATGACAGCTTCTTTTACAACACATTTATCTTTGTTATCTCACCACTTCTGCTCTTAATCAAATTTGTATATTGTTCTTTCGTGATAATATTCTTTAGTAATTTGATATGCACGTCTTTCATAGAAATGTTTGCAGTAAAATAATGTATTACTCGATGTTTCAGTAACTTCAGTTGATTATTTCATGGCTAGTACACATTACGTGCAATTATCGAAGTTACCTACAACTATTTTCTAATCCTCTTCACATGAAACGAGGCTCAAGAATGTTTGCCCTCCGTCAAATCAAAACCTATGCGACAATTACAAACTTGTGACGGTATAATGACAACTCCGGGGAAATAGTGTTTTTCCGTATAGCACATCCTTCCTTAAATGAATGGTATAGTTTCGGTCCAGATGGGGATTCAGGTTATAACTTTTAGCACGATAATTAGAAACCACTCATGAAATATTAAAAAGCATACAATTCTAAGAGGAATTAATAGTTTATTTGATGAAAATCTGTTTTAAAATGGCTGAGATATCCAAAAACAAAAGTGGTCTTAATAAAAGGGTACCCACCTTTTATTATGACCACTTTTTACTTTGTTATTGATATCTCAATCTTTTCTAAACCGATGTTCATCAAATAAATTCTAAATTCCTCTTATTTGAGTGCATGCTCTTTAACATTGCACATATGAGTGGTTTATTGTAATGTATCTCAAAAAGTAATCCCCATCTCAATCAAATCTATAATTCCTGTAATATTTCTACAAACCAAACAATAATTAGGACGCATCATCGCCGAACTTTTAGTAGGACAGAAAAGCAAATTTCATTTCCAGAGCGCCATGATCTCTTTAAGAAACCAAAAGAATTTTACATCCGTGTGAATTTCACCCAAACACTGAATAGATGAACAGGCATGAATGCATTCTATAACATCTTACCATTTTGTATATGTAATAATTTCGAAACTTGGGAAGAAACCGCGAAGGTCAATAGGCTCATTTCCTGGTTTGGATTCGTAACTCAAATGTCAAATCCAAGAAATATTCGAACAAGTATTTTTTTTTTCCCCCGTAATGATAAATGCCCGGGCAAAAACATTACGATGTAATGTTTATCTATTCCTGTATATCTGATATTGAGGTACGGTTGTCGTACTTTATGTTATATGATAACGGTATGCGTGACTGTGTCATCATTATGACAGCATATACAATTTATGTAAAATTGTATGAATAACATGTGAAGTCTTCGGTTTGTAATGTTTATCAACATTCATATTAGACATTAAATTCCATATCAATTACAATAAAACCAACCATTGAATATGCGATTTTATTGCACAGTTCTCAATTATTTTGTTTTTTGTTTTGTTTTGTCGTACTGAGTAGTTTTTACTGGATCATTGTATGCTATGAATACTTCGTTTGTTCCTGTAGTGCGACTGGGCAGTCTATTGCGTTGCGCTTTGGGTACCCAGTTAAGATTGAGACAACGATTTAAAATTTGTAATGAAAATGTTGATAATTACAATTAAAAACAATAGTAAAAATAATAGGAATATTGGTAATGATAATGATAATCATGATAATAATCATCGTCATTCTTATTACCAACATTATTGTTGTTGTTATTATTATCATCATTATTATTACCATTATTATTATCATTATTATCCCTTTTATTATTATTACTATAATTATTGTTGTTGTTATTATCATTATCATTTCCATTATTAATGTCAATTTCAATCTAATTTCATGTTAATATAAGTGTAAATTAATCGTGTGGCTAAGTCTGGAATGTATAGGGGAAGAGCTAGATAATTAGTGTGTAATAGTGATGAATGATAAAATCTTATCCCGAGAGAAAAACTGGTCTTTTACATCATAGATTCTCAATGTACTAAGTAAATTACATATTATGCAGTATTTAGGCAGTATCTTACAAATTTCATTTACAGTTTTTGTGCATGTTTGTCCATATTTATCTCATTTTTAATTTATATGTAAATATTTATATGTTGTATTCAAATCACTTCTTATCATGTTAATATGATTTATGTAAAATGATTCACGCCCCCATTGAAAAACAGCGTTTGCTGATTGGGCATTTCTATCCGTGGCAAAATAAAATGAATGAAATGAAATATGTCTATGAATAATTTACCAAAAATGTGAAATAAAATTGATTGGATTTAATATATAATACGCATTTGTAATGAATGAAAATGATACAATCATACAATTACTGATGTACAAATATATTGCGCATGTATTATATATACACATATATACATATACATATTACTGCCTGTAATACATTTACTGCATGTCTTTTACAGGGTTCATCATCACTGGTGGCCAGGGGCCACTAGATATTGGTGTCAGGCCAGCAAATTTTCAGGAAGGTTATCTTTTGCTGGCCGAATCAGGCAGCTACATTTTAGAATGAGTTTTTTTTTTTTTATAATTCCTTTTTCAGACCACCAAAATTTGAACTTCACAGATTTGAGTGGCCCGAATTAGCCACTATAGAGATATAAAAAGTTAGTGTCAAGACCTGCTTAAAAACATACATATACAAAATTATATATATATATATATATATATATATATATATATATATACTGTAAAAGTGGATAACATTGCGCGATTAATTCATTTTCGCGCTTGGCGGGGTAAGAAGAGTTCCTCATGTTTTTAATTCCATGGAGTCGAGACATCAATTACTGCAACATATGGCAAGCAAAAATATCTGTGTGCTTTTATTTTCGCGCTATATAATTTTTGATTGTGTGAAATACGCAAAAATTTCAACTTTTACAATATATAATACAGTATATATACACACACACAGTACATATACGCGTATATTCTATCTCTAATGTATTCTTTTTTTGTTCATTATATCTTGCTTACCACATATCCTTAGACTTCTGATATGAATTTTGTTATACATGATTAAATATATATATATAATATATAATATATATGTATACTTTATGTATATTTATATATATATATATATATATATATATATAGATATATACAAATAATCATATATAACACAATTCATATCAGAAATGTTAGGATACAATCAGATATAGTAAATAATATATTCAAATCAGTGCATGATGTATACCATCTTATTCAGATATGAGTACAGTACTAGTACACTGCACATGTAATTTCATAAGAGTCTTATAATAAGACTGTACTGCTAAATATGATTAACAATAAAGAAAATAAAGATGATACATGTATCTTACAAGTTTAGCAAGACATTAAGCCATGTATATTTACGTGTTTATTTCTGTTAGAAACAAGAGTTATGTATGCAGTAAATATATTGGAGACAATAAAGGCAAATGCAAAATACAAATAACAAAGTTACAGATGTTGGAGAGCCCAGATATCCCAGTGTCAGTGTTCCATGACTAATCAACAAGATAAAAGATTGCACAAATCCATTAAATAATCAATAACAATACAAAGTATAGTACCATGAATTTGAATATAGTATGATAACAAAAATCAAGAAAAAAAAAGTTATCAAAATCTGTCAATTAATCCTGATTTTGACATTTCATTCCTCAGATTAATCCAGAGGTCAGAAGTGATTAGCAAAATTGAGTCACCAGCAGCAAATTTGTTTAAGCTGGGAATTTCACCAAAGAAAAGGTAATAATGAGGATTTGGTTAGGGGATAAAAGGAATGAAAAAAAGGGATTGAGTAAGAAATACAAAAAATTAAGTACTGTTTTTATTCACTGATACTAGAAGAGGATATCTGTGGAATAAATTTGACTCCATATCAAAGGTTTTGCCGTGTTGTCTGTGTTTATGTTGATACATCACTTTGCTGAATTTAAAAAATGGAAAAACAGAATCTAAAGAGACTTGAACCAGTACCTTGCATGCTAGGTAGAGACACGACTGTCTCTGAACAACATAAAGTATTTTTTATTATTATTTACTTTCTAGTTATTTTAATTGTTATTATTGTACATATCATCATTATTAGCAGTAAAATAATGATGATGATGATGATGATTATCATTATTATTACTACTACTACTACTATTACTATTATTATTATTATCATTATTATCACTTTCAGACGTTGATGTTGTAGTGTGACTTGAATACTGACAGGTGGTACCCACTAATACACCTGGGTCAACAGAGCATGTGATTGGTAAAAAACACTTGTTCAAGGATGTATACCTCCAAGAGGTTGGATTTGAACCAAGGACTTCTTTTGTAAGTGTCCACCAGCTATACCAAGGCGACCAAACTTATTTGGTGCTACCAGTGCATTTATCATAAAAGCAAGCTTCAAGCCATAGAATTTCTCCCAACTTTGAAAAAGAAGTCAATAAAATACAAGGCATTAGTAATATTGTGTCTTGCCCACTTGCGAAAATAACCAGAAATATATTTTTTATATAATATATGACCTCAAATGACCTTTGACCTTACCAAGTCATCCCTGATGGCAACATAATATGCAGGTCCCCCAAGTGCATCTACAACCCAAGTTTGGTTGAAAAGGGAGCGATGGTTGAAAAGTTATCTATCACAGGGGAGTCTTGCAGGGAAACTTTAATGTATGACCTCAAATGACCTTTGACCTTATCATGTGACCTCTTACGGCACCATAACATGAAGGAATCCCCAGTGCATCTATGCCCCAAGTTAGGTTGTAATCCAAGCAACTTATGTGAAGTTATTTGTCAAAAGAGAGTCTTGCAGGTAAACTTTAATGCATGACCTCAAATGACCTTTGACCTTATCATGTGACCTCTTATGGCACCATAACATGAAGGTACCCCCAGCGCATCCATCACCCAAGTTTAACTGCCATTGTAGCAACATGTGTCGAGTTATGTGTGATAAGAGAGTCTTGCAAGTAAACTTTAACATATGACCTCAATGACCTCAAATGACCTTTGACCTTATCCTGTGACCTCCAATGGCACCATAACATGAAGGTACCCCCAGTGCATCTATGACCCAAGTTAGGTTGTAATCCAAGCAACTTATGTGAAGTTATTTGTCAAAAGAGTCATGCAGGTAAACTTTAACATAGAAAAGAGAGTCTTGCACATACTCTTTAACCCGTTGAGGACGAGTCCCCGAGTATACTCGGGCAGGTGTCTATGGGAAATGCGTGTTATAGCAAAATCAAACCGTCCTCAACGGGTTAATATATAACCTTAAATGACCTTTGACATCATCACATGACCTTTGACAGCACCATAACATGAAGATACCCCTAGTGCTTCTATCACCCTAAGTGTGGCTGCCATTGCTGTTACAGTTGCCACGTTATGCATCATAAGAGAGTCTTGCAGGTGAACTTTAACATTTGTGACGGATGACGGACGGACAATGGACGACGGACAATGGACGACGGATGGACGCCATTTGGATCCCTTAGTCTCGCCTTCACCTCCACTGGGCGAGACAAAAACTACAGTGAATTCCTCAACAGAACAAGATAGAGAGTACTTTCACGAAGACCAAAATGGGAAAAGAAACAGCTAAAAGAAAACAGGGACAAGAGAAAAATCTGGGCCAATCCCTGAGACCAACTTCAATAGCATTTACCTTGTCACATCTAAGCATATTATTTCTTGACAAGAGACTCGTATTAAAAATGTCTAAAGTATGTTACAAGACGGTGGTGCTATACTGGTTACATATTTCTGCCCATAAAACGAATTTCAGTGGTTACCCGGTAACTACACTATGAAACTGTAACAACTGATTACATAGCTGGCTGATATTACACACCTCTTATTTTTTTTCTCTGAGGTAAAGTTTCAAACTGACCTTGCTTGCATACAAATAGAAAAACACCACAACAGTGATAAAAACCAATGTCATATCCATACCTAACCAATCTTCACAGTTTATGTGACGTACTGCGCAATCGATGTCCGCAAATGATTCTTGTTTGACTTGTTAGAGATGATTGGGCAAAATAGGAGACAAAAGAAGGAAACGGTCAACACTGAAATGGCAATGGATACAAGAAAAAATAAATACATTTACATGGTGTAGAGACAAAATCACTATGGAGAAAACTGTCAACACCAAAATGCAAATAGGTACGAGGAAAGAGAATGATCTACTTCTTGATCACAAGATGCTGCTACAGATTTTCAAAGGTGAACTGCAGCATTTAACATTATGTCGTTAAATGTGTTTGATGGGACTTACTTGTGAAATTCACAGAGAGAACATCTTTATGATTCATCCGAGTCATTTCTTCAGCTCTGACTTGCTGGAAAATTCCAGATTGTCTCAACAAAGCACGTAGTAATATCGCCAAGTCATCCATCAAGGTGAATGCTCCTAAGCCAGCAAGAGCTGAAGAGGTGACTTGGACAAGTCAACAACCAGTTCTCTTTGGGAATTTCACAAGTAAGTACAGTTGAACAGATTGTCATTGTATAGTACTACCTGGGTAAATGAAAAAGTCTTCATCAATATATAACACTTGACATTAACACCATAAAGACGCATGTGGAATGTGGTCCAAACTCCTGGCATGGAAACTGATGTAGGAAACAAGGCCCTGGTGTCACTAATGGTGAGGAACCACTCATCAGAGCAAGTGTCTGTAGTGTGGGTTGATGTCTAGTGGGCACCTTGGACAGGGGAATTCTTTGGTCAGGAATGGTTCGTACCTGCAGTTGGTAGCAAAGATATTTCAAGCGAAGATTAATTTCATGAATTACAATCAACAGACTCACAATGTCTATACTCCAATGATCAACTAAGCACAGATAAAAATTCTCCTTTGTTTGAGAACCATAATTAGCAGTATTATGAACCAAAACAGCATACTAAAAAGAACGAAAGAGAAAGACCCTCATCAGCAGATTTCCTCTTCATACTTTCCTATACTGATTACTTGCTGCTACTCCAAAGATCAACTACATACTTATCATCTGGTAAACAAGAATCATAACTTATCATACGATAATTCAAAACAGAACAAAAGAAAAATCTAAAACAAAAATGAGAAAAAAAAAACACTGCACAGATATGTTTTCATATTTTTCTACATTTATTACTGTACTCACCTCAACTCTAACATAGACAGGCAAAACTACAAAAACTTGCCTTTACTCCTGATGCTTCTAAAGATTTATATCTGTGAGACTACACGTCATAATGTAGATTATTGGTTTCATTTGTTTGTGAACTGAACAAAATTATATAATCAATTAAATATGGTCTTAAATGTCACTTTTGTTGAAACAATACCTTTACATCTGGATTATGACATCTCATTCCTGACACCTGTGAAAAACTCTGAAGAAACATGGCAGTACTTAAGAGATGGTTTCCCAAAACTATTACCAAAGCCTTGGGAACGACTCATTTGTCTGAAGTAGTGATTACCCCTACATGTATATTTCTAAATGAGCAGTACTTAATCCCATCAAAGTTTCTTTTCAAATATGCTAACAGTTTACTAAACAGATAAAGTCCCCATACTGAGATTGCAAAATAAAAGTTGCAATAAACTAAAAGATTTTTTTTTTCAATTAAATGGTTCATTTAAAGCAAATATATGTTAATTGCAGTGAACATCATTCCTCCAAACAGACGAATAGTTACTGCTTTATAGGACCTTCTTTAGAGCTTTCAAAACTTGAAATACTCAAAGCCAGTGAAAAAACACGCTCGAAAGTGCAATCCCTCTTACCAGAAATTGACAGCCAGATTTCGTCTCTCGATCTCGTTCGGGTACGACTGCACCTCGTGCCACCAGAATGCAGGCATGAAGAGAATGTCGCCCTCGTTGATCGTGCAGTTCAAAGGTCGTGCGTCTGCGAAGGCTGGGAACATCTGAAATGATAATAAGAGGTATAACCATAACAATACTTCTAAGAGGTGAGGGATATTGGGTCAGAATTATGGCCAGTAGAGACCAGGAACAATGACTTTGCTTTAACCCATTGAGGACGGGCTGATTTTGCTATTAAATAATAAGCATTTCCCAAAGACACCTGCCCGAGTATACTCAGTACTACTGTATGCACCGAATATTTAACGAGGTTTTTTTATTTTCGCAAATTTTGCGAGTCAGGTGCATTTCATATATTCAAAGACATGCAAAAATATTGAGTCAACTCTGATCTCAGTATGAATGTGACATGCACGTATACATTTCTTGGTTCAGTACAGTACTCCCGATTGCGAATTTAACCACTCGCGAAATCATCGGGAGGTCCCGATTCACATAAATCTAGATTTGCTAAATACATGACATATAGAGTAGTCTTCGATGGGTTAATATTTGGATGGAAGAGGCAAAAGAAAGGAACAAACAAAAGAAATATTGAATTTGTGAAATTGAGAGAAAAATCCTTCCAAACTGAATATATAAATTTCTCTTCATTTTATGCATTATAGCTCTTTCTGCAGCATGTAAAATTTGATGTTAAACTATAGACAAAGTTTAAATGAAGGAAGCAAAGTGGAATTTGATCCCATCGCTTACTGGGAACCACACAGTGGCACTACCAATTGAGCTGCCACCATTTCATGGCAGTGACACAATCAAATTTGTACAAATACCCTCTGCCTCACCTCTTTTCTGTTCTCTCTGGTTTGATATACGAGTGATTAAAATTCCTGCGTATCAATGAAGACATGCTACATAGTACATGAATAAACAGGAACATTTTTTATCGTAACTATCTTTTTTTTAAAGGATTAATCTTTAGTAATGAAATGTAATTCCTCTTATTTTAAGGTAAGTTACAGGCTTAACAATAAAGGAAACCAAAGAGTTGATCATAATTACTGAATCCATTCTTTGTATCATTCAGCTTCCTACTGTTACCCACTTTATAAACAAAGAAGCACTGTACATGAAGTAGGCAGCACAAGGATACAAGGACCGTGTTAGTGCTTGAACCACTGACTCTCCCATACAAAGCCCAGGGTGCCCAATCCACAGAGACTCCAACTCTCCCATTTTTGACAGGAGATCTCCCGCTGAAAGCCCATTTTTGCAAAATCTCCCGTTCTCCCGCTTGAGATTTAATTTCTCCCGCCTTGGCTCTGTGGCTCCTGTTGGAAAGGACTTCTTACTTATTGCTATCGTATGTTGAAAAAAAAAAGCCTTAGATAGCACCAGAAAACATCTAGAACCCTACGAAATTCGCGCTTCGCACACATCAATTTGGAATCTCCCGTTTGCTAAGGGTTTCCGGCAGGAGAATCTCCAGATCAGAAGGTGCTTGGGGTTGGAGTCTCTGAATCCACTAGACCTCAGGACCACACAACACACCTGGTAATTTGGCTCTAGAACGTCCACTGGTGACATGACCATGGAGGTACTATCCATGAGCTTCTTGCGGCGGAACGTCCTCGAGACTGGATCGAAGCCTAACAGCGCCTCCGGTACATGAGCCTCGTAGAGACGGGTGTTGTTGTGAGGCTCAAACAGAATCAACTCCTTCCTCCCTCGCAGCTGAAATGGAAGCAAACCAAGATGTAAGAATAAACATGGTAGCAGATCTGTTTGACAAACAAAAACCCTGCATGGCTGAGTACAAGACACTTGTCATTTTTATGAAAATGCACATAAAAATTAAAACCTCAGCATTTCAGTGTGAGATTGTGTTCAGGTAAATTGCTTCTTAAGTAACTGAACAATGGTGTACAGCAGCCCTTTTTCAGTTGACAGGGGGTTTCCATAAAAATATTAAATAATGGTGACTTAGAAACACAACTAATGTGTCAAAGGAGCATAGTCCCGGTAGTGTAGAGGGTGCTGTTGATGATACTGCCGATCACCGTTAGCATAGATACAAAGATTACCGAAGTTGAGCTGTCATCAAGAGTAAAGTGCATAGGTGTTGCTAAGTAATGTTACCTTCGTTGTCTTCTCTGCGCATCGCGCAGTCTGTAGTAATGCCAGGGTGTGTGCATATATGTGCTTGGAATATTATGACATCACAAAAGAAGTTTGCTAAAGCTGTCATCCCCCTCAGCCGAATCATGAGCCGAACTGTGATCCGACCACTGACTACAGTGAATCGGACTTCTTCGGACTCGGGGAAGTGGGCCACAGCGTAAGCGCTAAAGAGGAGTCGATACTACGGATAGCGTAGGTCTCAATAGTAAACTTGCGTCGTGCGCCCGCATACGCATTTGACTAAAACACCGGGACCATGCACCATTAAAGACATCACACTCCATTCATTGTCAAATTATAACACTAACAAAAAGGAAAAGAGCATCTTTCATTGTTCCTGCAAATGAAAGGTCAACAAAGTAAAACAGGATAAAATAGACAGACTGGAAAGGAATTTGTATTTTCACAATTTTTCTAAAGACCAATTTTAACTACATTTACTGGTAGTATTCAGACTCCAAACACCATCTCAAAAGGCAGAATTTGGTAAACTGAAAAGCCTTGCAAAATGTCTGGTTGCTCTTAACCTGTACTGTGCCAGGCACTTTGGGCAGAGTGTACAACACAACATGGATTTTTTTGTGCCAATCATCTCTCAAAGTAAACAAAGAGTTTGAAAATCATCTGCTCTTTGCCTTACCTGACATAGCAGATTATCGAAGGGGTCAAAGTGGAGTTTGCCGAGGGTGTCACCATCGCTAAGCCAGATGTTCAGGTGTCTTCGATCTAAGAGATTCCTCACAAAGTCGGGCTCTTCCAGGTCTTCTTCGAGTTCTGGAAAGTAAGTCCTGATCGAGGAGTATTCAAGGTATGCCGAGACCCTTGGCTTTCTGCTGGTCAAGAAGAAACAAAAACTAGAACCGGAATTTGTCAACACTGACAAATTAGGTGATCCGATCTCTTCGAAAATCAATGATTTGAGTCCTGATCCAAATATTCATGACCATACAGGTTTCATCTGTGTTGACGGGACAGTGGCCGTGTGATGTTTGGATTCTCATTTAGAAAAGGGAGTGAGACCTGCCATCTTTGGTACCGAATTCCGTATACACTAACGGAAATACAGAATGAAGTATATTTGACCTTTGACCTCACTTTGCACACCCAAGATGGCGTCTAAGCAAAAAGTGATTATTTTATGAAATGATTCTTGTAACATGGTCTTTGCGTGTGCAAAATATGGGAAAGATAGGACATGTATTCACCAAGATACAGGATGAAACATTTATGACCTTTGACCCTAATTTACATACCCAAGATGGTGTCTGATCAAGTAGTTGTTATCTTATGAAATAATGTACGTGACATGAACTAAACATGTGCAAAATATGGGATTGATAGCCATTGTTGTTGTTCATCTATTGCACAGAAAGTAGTAGAAATAAAGAAAAATAAAGAAAAAATTATGTTATTTTATAGAAATTTGAAGGAGAAGCATAAAAAAATCAGAAAAAGGTGAAGTAAGGAAAGGGAGATTAAGATTAACTAAAGAAAAAGAAGAAAAAAAGTGTTTAAAAAGATTAAAAAAAATATTGGCAGGGCTGAGCCTCGAACCAGGGACCTTAGGATTACGAGTCGGATGCGCTACGCAATGACCTATTTCATTCTCCATAGGCCCTGTGTATTAAGCAAAATGACGCTGCATCGAAGCCTCGCGCCATTTTCAACCAAGTTTTTCGACGTGATGCCGACGTCGTATGAAAAAATGGAGGGCACCTATACGATAACTCAAAGTCTCAGCTACAACATACTAAAATCTGGGAGAAATTCACCGAAGCATAAGTGAGCTAGTGCTCGAAAAAGAGAGTCATGTCAATTTTCACTGCCAGAAAAACTGCTCTCCCATAGAGATAACACATAAACTGGTCAAATTTGACAATATTACTTTCAATCCATTTTTACGAGGTGATGCCGTCATCCAATCAAAATGTTGTAATAATATTAATGAAAGATCATTTAATATGCTACAACACACTGAAATCTGGGAGTAAATTGGCAAAGGATAAGTGAGATACGCTCGAGTGAACTTGAAATTTGATGACGTCATTTTGAAAATTTACTTTTTTTACTTTATTAAGAAATTTGATATCTTTTAATCATTTTGCCAGCATCGCCAACCCATGAAATAACATGTCCAACTCATCAGCTTTCAGAATATGTAAAGACAATGGGGGGTTACCGTCCATCCTGACGAGTAAAATCGGATTTAAAATTGGCGTTTTTTGGGCATCGTTGCACTGTATATCGCCATTGACGCGCGCGCGGAATTTCAACTTTGACGGGCCCGTATGACGTCATATTGAGTCGGATTGACTTGAAACTTGGTAGAAATATTCCTTGACATTTTAGGCATCCGATAAGTGTAAAAAAACGGGAAATTTCCATTGCATATGAGCTGTGTGTGCGAATATGTGCGCGCGCGTACGCGTCCGTCCAATTTTTTTCAATTTTTCAAAAAATGTTCCAAATGGTCTGAAACGTGTGCAAAAAAAATTTGAGCTCGATTGAGCATACAAATATTTCAACGCGCGCGTACGCGCACGTTTTAAGAGAAAATATGAATTTTGAGAATATGAGTAGAATGTGCATATTTTGAATTATATGTGACGTAAATTTCATTGAAAAATTCCATTCCATTAATGAGATATGATTGAGAATATGTTTTCATATAATGACGTCATAGTGACGTCACGGTCGACTGATCACTATGATTTTACTTGATCTGTCGTCTTTGGGACATGATACATATATGGTATAATTTTGGCATTGATAGGAAGTGTACTTTCTGAGCTAATCGAAACACAACTTTTGTCCAGAAAGGAAGAAAGAAGAAGAACAAAGAATCCGTACAGATACAGATAACAAGCAAACGTTGTTGTCATAGTAACTGTCTAATGGACAAGAAGTTAAACAAAATAAGCAAATGTTGTTGTCATAGTATCTGATAAAATACTTGATCATTGTGTAGAACAGTCTGGGAATCACCTCTGATATAAAAGATGACGTAGGCTCCCTACATCAAATGCTTCATGACTATCTTAAAAAAAAGAACAAACAAATAAATTTCATCTGGATGATATCAGAGAATATGGCAAAAGATGTTTTATAGTATCATGTTTGTAATAGTTTAGCATTGATGTAATTTCTCCATCCCTCATAGCAAATCCATGATTTCAATTACTCTGTGTTTCATATTAAAATTCCAGCATTCAAAAATATGGGTACCTTATTGAATATCACTGTTCTAGCAAACCTACGTACCTCTGTTTTGGATCTTGAGTTTGAGACAAAGGTTGACTGGAATTCTGGATCATCTCAATAAACTCTGCAAATTTGACGTTTTGAGTTGCCGGTCGCACAACGACGAGGTCTGGATATGGCAGCTTGTCGGCAATCGCTGCTGGGATTTCAAACTTGTCATGGTCCTCCCATTCTTCTGCCGGTTCCACACCCTCAAATATTCCGTCCGGTGCCAGTTTGATGTGGACTCTCTCCTCCCCGTACCATTTTTTCAGGGATTTCATCGACCACTTTCTGAAGGCTGGCCACTGCGACGCTCCGTTCTCGATGACAACGGGACGGGATTGGCTCAGGTAGCGTAGGAAGAAGTCCTCTTTGCTAAGGTGGGATACTCGCTCACATTGCGCAATTTCTTCCACTTTTTTTGAGAGACAGTTTCGCAAAATATCCTGACCGCCTAAAGTTTGACAGGATGACGCATCATCACAGCTACCTCCATCACCACTGATTAAGTCACAAAAACCATCGGTATTGCTTTCACAAACATTTGATGAACAGCTTTCCTTGTGATCTGCTCCATACTTTTCCTCAATGTGAGAGGAAACGCCATCATTCATTTCGCTGTTACAAGTTTGGCTGCGGCTTTTCAGGAACTGGATACCCCCCATTGATTGGCCACTAACTTTGAAGAGATTTTCCAGTATGTGATGTCTGTGAATACCTTCTACACTTATGCCTCCATTAGCACTTACATACGTATTGCACTTGATATTGATAAATTCCAGAACAGCTGGCGTAGAAAATGGACCAAAATAAATTTCTGCCTCTGGGAAGTGTACTTTTGGGGGAGGAAGCAAACATTTGCGATCTGTTTTTTGTTGCTGGAATACGACTAAGGAGTAACCATGGTGATTGGCCATAGTATCGTCTGGTTCATTGACCAGTTTTACTGGTAAAGAATCCTCCCATACGAACTGCCCCTCAAGAATACCTATTTTTACAAGCGGCGCAAATCCCGCTCCTGCATCCGTCGGATCGTCCGCCTCGTCGTCTGCCCAAACTGCCGGGGAGGCAACCGGTGGCTGCACCGTATGGAAGAGCTGGTCGATTTCGTCCAACACCCCTCTTAATCGCGGGTTACCTCCCGACAGCAGCACGACGACACAACCTTTTTTCACGTCTTCGGGGATATCGGTCATAAATATGGATGGCAAAGCGGCTTGAACCTCCCACATACCTATCAGCTGAGCAAAAATACTGCTCATCAGTAACACGAGCAGAAATTCACAAGAAGCCATATTGTCGATTCGTGTACCGAGTAGAAAACTATTGTAGTACTAGTATCCGAACGAAAGTACACGTAGCGTTGATATGATGCAGTTGGCGCGCGCGAGCGAGGGCGAATATCGTACATCACATTCACATTGGTCCTCATTGAGGGAAGTCCCCCTTTTGATAGGGCTAGGGGGGCCCTAGATGCTGAACTGTCAAACACAAAGGGAAATTAAGATGGAGCAAATCTGCAGGCCGGGGGGGGGGGGGGGGGGGGGGGGGGGGGGGGGGGGGGGAGTGGAAATATGATAGCATTTTATGCAATTGGTATGAAGCAGGAATGTGTGATTACAGTAATTTTTTAAAATTTGTGGGCAAATTACTACTGCAGAGACACGCAGTAAATGAGTTCACTGAAAATCGAAGGGCATTAAAAAAAAAAAAAACAACAACAACAACAACGAATAAACAAACAAACAGACCATGAATTTGTGTTCTCTTTTTTCTTTGATAACTGTAGTCTCATTAGTTTGGTGGCGTTTTGAAATTTGTAGGCACTGGAATCAAACAAAAATATAGAAATACATGCGCAATACCCTCGAATGTAGAAAAAAAAAACTCATTTTTTTTCTTTTACTCTTTTAATGACACTTATATAGGGCTTATATAGTACTGACGTTAGTAAGCGCATTAATCCGAAAATACATCAAATTGAAATACAGCATTATGTATATATGATATAACAGCAACAACAACAACAATTAGGATTGAGTAAATGAATAAGTTTTCAGCAATCATTCAAACTTATCAACACTTTCAGCATTACGAATATAAAGAGGGAGTTCATGTTCCAAAGAGATAGAGAAATAACAGAAAAAGCTCTCAGTCGCCATGATGGGTAGGACCTACACGTGCGGGGACCATGTGATAATTTATAGAGTGGAGGAAGAACGGAGAAAACGGGTTGAAGTGGAGGAGCTAAAAGAAATCAAGTCTTTGAGATAAGATGGGACAAGATTGATTAGGCCCTATAATCTTATAAACAATGAGAAGGATTTTAAAGGTGATACGTTGATGTATGGGGAGCCAGTGAAGGTCACGGGAAAACTGGAGTAATGTCATCAGATCTTTTAGTAAGGGTTACAAACCTAGCGGCTGTATTTTGAATTCTTTGTGGTGGTGCGATACTCGAAGCAGGGAGACCAACAAGAAGGGAATAATATTGCAGTAATCAAGAGGAGAAGATACAATGCGTGAATAAGAAGTTCAGTGGAAGACTGATCTAATAATTTGTGGATTTTACCAATTTTACAACTACCCCAAGCAGCAGAACAACACTTAAATTCTGCCCTCCTACTTTCAGTTAACTTTGCTTTCATTGCATGTCGGACTAAATACCTTCCCTGAGATTGAACAGAATGTACATGATTGTAGGGTTATAGATTAGAATTTTAGTTCAGGATTAAAACTCTTAATCTATTACACGTGTATCATATAGCTTAGGTTAATGGGAGGTTCAGATTCCATTTGTGAGACCGTCGGAGGAACTACTGAAGACCTAAGCACAAATAAACCTCATAACTTAAAATGGAGTTTATAACATTTTTCTACTTTATTTTGTGGTTGATGTATGCGCTGCTGCGTTATAGTATATACTATAGGCCTACATTAGTGGGTGTTTCTACATTGTGTGGGCGCTGATGTTCTTTTTTTTTCATTTTTAGTTGAAAATCTCTGCATTAAAGTGGTTGATGTTTCTTAAATTGGGGGCGATTACTTTCTACATTAGCGAGCGTTTCTTCATTAGTGGGTGTTTTAATTTGTGGGTTCAACATACACGCACCCCTACAATTTGGCCGACCCAAAAGAAGGTTTGAAAGATGGTCCAGGAGTCTCACGACCTGATCCAGATCCCATGTTTGATGCCGCCATATAACCAACTGAAAAATATTTGATGTATATAGGCTACATGTGCCAAGCTGGATCTGTCTCACAGATAGGAAGAAAATGAATTCATGCCTCATTGCATTATATCGTCCAGGTATAATTTCAAATGTTTGAGTATGATCATTTTTAGCGGCCTCTTATAGGCCAAATTAAAAAAAAAATGGTAGGCTCTAATGATGATGATGATGAGTAAGATGATGATGAAACAGAATTTATGGCACCATTTATCTGTAGAAACAATTCAAAGGCACCCTGCTCCCACTTGCACTCACATATCATTCTCGAAGATGGGCAGTACGTTTATCATTAAGATAGGATGCGGGAATATACATTGTGCAACTGAGTTGCTGAAATCATATAAAAAAAAATATTAATGAAAAAACTCCCGAACCTCCAGCGGGTCGACGAGATTGTTGAATTGAATTGAATTGAATTTATTTATTCAGCATAAAAACAACAGAGAAAGACAATGATGAGCAATCATGACAGACACAGAGAAAAAAACATAACTTTGGAATACATAAAGCTGAAGGGAAGCAGCCAACGAGGAATTAAGTTTCCTTAAAATCTGGCCGACCCAGAAAATCCATTTTAAAAAATGCATTGGCGGTAAATTTTTCATATTTATAAAAAAAAAAAGAAAGAAATGAGATGAACAGATATACCGTTGCAAGACAAAACATAAAGCAATACAGCATGATATACAATACACTACATTTACATTACAAAGACAATACGAATAAAGTGAGTTACGATCATTAGATAGAATACATGTATTGCCAGCCAAGCATGTCAAAAACTTAGGAATTATAATTTTGTATAAAATTCTCCTTAAGTTTGCGTTTGAATACATTAAAAGAGGTAACTTTACGAATATCATCTGGTATTGAGTTCCATATAAGCGGACCTTGATATAACACAGATTTCTGAAATAATGATGTTCTTACTTTTGGGATATGAAAATTCTTAGCGTTTCTGGTATAATATAAATGAATATTGCAATTTAAGGTGAAATAATGCATCAGAGAATCGGTGTGGCTGTAGTGGTCGACAGTACAAAAACACCAACAAAGGTTTCTACGGGAATTATGCTTTATTCGAAGTTTCGCATTTTCGTTTCACTTGATTCCATAATTATTTCCATATGTGTAACTCCATTCTTAGTTCCATTCATGATTTCTTGCATAATTCGGTGCATAATTCCATGAAAACTGTTGAGTAATAATGCATAGTAAAGAATCATAAGTACATGTACAGCAAACCAATTATCAAATTCATAATTATATAAACAGAGTTTCTCAGATGAAAAATCTAATGAATACCTTTATAAACTTAATCTATTCACTTCACTATAACGTTTTTGCAATCAAAATTACATATGAATTAACAAATGGAAATGCAGACCAATGCCATAGGCATCTCAATTCTACTACCTCATTTAACATAATGATGCACAAGTAGATGAACTGGCTGAAATCTAAGAACATTCACAATCAAAAAATGAATTCTTACGTGAACTGTCAAACCTTCAATTGAAATAATTATCAATATTTTCTTACTTATTTATCTTGGTTTGTAATGTTAAATTCTAAATTCAATATCAAATGTGTATACATACATATACATAAATACAAATAACAACATAACTTTTCAGAAGTTTTATGGGTGTGTACAGATATACATGCCCTACTACACAGCAACTGCAGTGTACATTACACTCACATCAACAATATATTTTTATAAATTCAATTTTATTAACTGTTTCTAACTTTATACTTTAACAAATCATGATTTTACTTAAAGAAAGCAAAACTAACCTCTTTGCCTGCTTTTTGCAATGTATTTTGGATCCAATTCTTCAGTATTCCAGCAGAAAGAGGATCCATGTTGCTCACTACAACCTGCCTGTAGTCCAGTCCATATTGGCTTCTACAGGGTGTGCATGTGTGTGTGTAGCAGCTGTACATTTAGCTGTGCATACACATGCATGGTGCTATGTCAGGTGCATTGTCTAAGAATGTGCTACTACATAAAATATGTCACTCTGTACAAGGGTCAAATTGGCAACAGACTAAGTGAGAAAAATTTCAGGTGTACTTTCACCATTTTTCATTCAAACAAAATAAGACATATATATTTTTATCACCATTTTCATTCAAAGCAGTTGCCAATTTGCAACCAAATTACTGGTCCAATTAATTCTAAGTGTTGCCAATTTTAACATCCTCAAACAATTTTGCCTAGGGTAATGATTCATATGAGCCAATCCAACATTGAACTGTGATACTTTCATCACAATCGGGTAAAAGCTTTCTATGCCATAGAAACATAAGATTACCTAAAATATATTTATATCTGTCATACAACTTTAAAATCTTTTGGGAATTAAAAATTGGTGAAGTGTGAGCTAAATAAGTTGAATGGTTTATAACCCTTATTGCACGTTTTTGTAGTTTAAAAAGTCTGTCTATGTATATATTTGCAGCACTTCCCCAAACAGAAAGACCATATTCAAAAAAAGGCGCAATAATTGCATTATATATCATTTTAAGAACAACAGTGGGTAAAAAGTTAAGTCGAAAAAGTATCCCAATATTTTTTGAAATTTTGTTGCATATAATATTTATGTGATCTTTCCAAGTCAATTTATTATCAATTGTGATTCCTAAAAATTGCAAAGACACTTCATGCTTAATTTCAGATCCTGCTAAATATATACTAATATCCTTGACATCAACATTTCTATTGGTGAATATCATAAAATGTGTTTTACTTGTATTTACTGATAATTTATTCATATATAACCATTCAGAAATTATACTTAGCTCATTATTGACTATGATTTGTAATGTTTGGGGATCATTATGAGATATAAAAATACTGGTGTCATCAGCAAACAATATATATCTAAAAACCTCAGACGTATTACATAAGTCATTCATATATAAAAGAAACAAAAGAGGTCCCAAGATTGACCCTTGGGGTACTCCACACTTCAATTCTTTAGATTTAGATTGAAAACCATCCACAACAACATATTGCACTCTGTCGGATAAATAACTGCGGAACAAATCTAAAACAACTCCTCTTATGCCATACAAATACATCTTACTAAGTAAAATATCATGATCAAGACTATCAAAAGCCTTACTCAAATCCAAAAATATGCCGATTAAAATTTCCTCATTTTCTATTGCACACATCACATTTTGAATAAAATTGATTAAAGCATGAGAAGTGGAGTGCCTCTCCCTAAAACCATATTGGTTTGAAGTGAATATATTGCACTCTTTGATAAAGGATAATAAGCGAACATAAATGCATTTCTCAAAAATCTTTGAAAAAAGAGATAAAACAGATATCGGGCGGTAGTTACTTAAAATCTCTTGAGAACCTTTTTTAAAAACAGGTATTACACGTGCTATTTTCAGTTTATCTGGGAAGACACCAGCATCTAAACACTTATTGAATATTGCACACAGAGGTTCACATAAATAATCAATAACTCTTTTCAAAACACAAATTGCAATTCCATCTGAACCTGGGCTTGTATCATTCTTAAATGATGATGAAACAGAATTTATGGCACCATTTATCTGTAGAAACAATTCAAAGGCACCCTGCTCCCACTTGCACTCACATCATTCACGAAGATGGGCAGTACGTTTATCATTAAGATGGGATGCGGGAATATACATTGTGCAACTGAGTTGCTGAAATCATATAAAAAAATATTAATGAAAAAACTCCCGAACCTCCAGCGGGTCGACGAGATTGTGAAATAAAGGGGAACAATAAAAATGATACATATTAAATAAACTTTGAAAGAAAGAAGGAAAAGAACAGTGCATATAGGCCTGCCTGTATACCCATCCGTGGTGATGTACGCATATAGGTCTAGTTGGCTAAATTGATTTTATTTTATCTTATTTGCATCAAATTCTTACGCTTCCACAAGCAAGATGCTCTATACACGAAACCATGGCTAACCACTACCAGTACCTTACTAGCAAAATAGGCCTACTGTGATGCAAATTTATTTGCCTAAAGGGCTATATCAATATATGCAAAATCCTATTATCTAGAATACTTGGTCAACGGAGGGGGAAGAGGAAGAGGGGAGTCGGGAGGAGGAGGAGAAGGAGGAGGGGGGCACGGGTGTATGCAAGGGGGGGGGGAGGGTCGGGAGGGTCGTACGACCCCCCCCCCAAAAAAAAAAAAAAAAAAAAAAATCAAAAGGTCTACTTTTTGTAACAGACATTTTTGTTTTTCGAGGGCTTTTTACCCTGTTTATACAACAGAAGAAAAAGTGACCAGGTGGTGTTCCAGGTAATTGTCAAAAACCTCGTAAATTTCGTAACTTAGTTTTAATCTGCCACACCTTTTTTTCTTAGGCTTAAGCCGCACTGCCATGTTTATTGACTTTCCTGTCTCCCGTCAGCAACTCATCGAACTGGTTGACTAGACTACACACTTACAGCTGGCCTTATTACTCGCGCCTTACCTTATGACAACCACGGCCGTTTGAATTATGGCCTAACCTATTGTCCTGTAAGGAAGAATGAATGTTATAATTCATACTCATGTTTTCAACTCCTGTCCTTTTGGATTGAGATTGAAGTGCATATTCTACTTTGTTACTACATTCGGAGGCAAAGTTGGGCAGGATTGACTAGCTCTGGAAGTATCGTCAACTCTAGCTAGAATGCTTGTACAGATGGTCTGCAAAATCTTTTACTATGCACTCTTGAGGAAGGTGTAGCTAGTCAGCAACTTTTTTAAAATGCAGTTTTCAACTTACCGATTCACGAACTTGTAAGTGACCATCTAAAGGGGGTATCTCACTGAGCGGCGAACGTTTGCGAACGTAGCGAATTTGGGAATTCTCCAGGGTTCGTAAACGGTTGCAAAAGGTTCGTGAACATTCGCAAGAAAGTTCGCAAACGGTCTTTATTGTCGCAAACAGTTTTTCTTGTCGCAAAGAAATTTTGAACATGTTCAAAATTTCTTTGCGAACCTTTGCGAATTTGTATTTTCGCTAACAGTTGCAAACATTCGCAAACATTCGCAAAACACTCGTAAGAATTCGCAAACGGTCGTACTATGGTGTCGCTAACATTTTTATATGATTCGTCACTGCTAGCGAACAAGTAACCACATGGTTCCTATGATATAAAAGGTTCTGAAACAGACAAGGTTCCACTCTAAGAAAGTTCTTGAAGCTCTTGACATCTCCATCATGATTGTAATTGCTTCAAAAGCTTTTCATATTGACTAAAGTCTGTCCTCTGCAACAAGCACTCTCTGACTCTCTTTCTTTTCTTCTTCCTTTCTTGTTTTTCTTTATTTTATTTCTCTTATAATGCACAGTTTAGCTGTAGCAGCAGCCTGACAAAGCAGCTCTTCAAGGATAGCAACACCTTGAGCCTCTTCTTGGCAGAAATTTATTTCCATATCCTGGAAATCCATCTTGAACGGTTGTCACAAGAGATCTGAATTCAGTGGAAGGTTTTATGTCGTTTTATGGGTCTTAAGCTGGTATCTCACTGAGCGGCGAACGTTTGCTAACGTAGCGAATTTGAGATTCGCCAACTTTTCTGACGAATGTTTGCGAAAAATCAAAGTTCGCTTCTGCCATTAGCGACAGTTAGCGACTTTTAGCGATGTTTAGCGACAATTAGCAACCCTTTAGCGAATGTTTGCGAAAGTGTTTGCGAACACAGGTGGCGACTATTAGCGAATGTTAGCAAATGTTAGCGACAATTTTGCAAACGTTAGCGACAATTTTGCAAATGTTAGCGACAGTTTTGCAAATATTAGCAACTGTTTGCAAATCCTTTGCGACAATTTTGCGAATGTTCTTGGACCTAGAAAAGAACCAGGCGATTGTGTATAGTAAGACCCATAAAACGACATAAAACCTTCCACTGAATTCAGATCTCTTGTGACAACCGTTCAAGATGGATTTCCAGGATATGGAAATAAATTTCTGCCAAGAAGAGGCTCAAGGTGTTGCTATCCTTGAAGAGCTGCTTTGTCAGGCTGCTGCTACAGCTATTCTCTCTAAAAAAGAAAGAGTGAAAATGTTCACTCTTGAAGAAGTGAATAACAGAAAAGAGTGAGTTTCAAGTGAAATTAGAGTGATTTTGGACTGAAAATGTTCATTTTCACTCATTTTGGAGTGACTTCAGGGATCACTCCAAGATTTTCGAGTGATCCCTGAGGTCACTCCAAAATGAGTGAAAATAGATATTTTCACTCAAAATTCACTCCAATTTCACTCAAAACTCACTCTTTTCTGTAATTCACTCCTTCAAGAGTGAACATTTTCACTCTTTCTTTTTTAGAGAGTTGTGCAGCATAAGAGAAATAAAATAAAGAAAAACAAGAAAGGAAGAAGAAAAGAAAGAGAGTCAGAGAGTGCTTGTTGCAGAGGACAGACTTTAGTCAATATGAAAAGCTTTTGAAGCAATTACAATCATGATGGAGATGTCAAGAGCTTCAAGAACTTTCTTAGAGAGGAACCTTGTCTGTTTCAGAAGCTTTTATATAGGAACCATGTGGTTACTTGTTCGCTAGCAGTGGCGAATCCTATAAAAACGTTAGCGACACCGTATTACGACCGTTTGCGAATTCTTACGAATGTTTGCGAATGTTTGCGAATGTTTGCAACTGTTAGCGAAAATACAAATTCGCAAAGGTTCGCAAAGAAATTTTGAACATGTTCAAAATTTCTTTGCGACAAGAAAAACTGTTTGCGACAATAAAAACCGTTTGCGAACTTTCTTGCGAATGTTAACGAACCTTTTGCAACCGTTTACGAACCCTGGCGAATTCCCAAATTCGCTACGTTCGCAAACGTTCGCCGCTCAGTGAGATACCCCCTTTACTATACACAATCGCCTGGTACTTTTCTAGGTCCAAGAACATTCGCAAAATTGTCGCAAAGGATTTGCAAACAGTTGCTAATATTTGCAAAACTGTCGCTAACATTTGCAAAATTGTCGCTAACATTTGCTAACATTCGCTAATAGTCGCCACCTGTGTTCGCAAACACTTTCGCAAACATTCGCTAAAGTGTTGCTAAGTGTCGCTAAACATCGCTAAAAGTCGCTAACTGTCGCTAATGGCAGAAGCGAACTTTGATTTTTCGCAAACATTCGTCAGAAAAGTTGGCGAATCTCAAATTCGCTATACGTTCGCCGCCCAGTGAGATACCAGCTCAGGGTTTTATCACCAGTTTTAACATAAATGGGTTTTTTTAAGTATGCCGAAAAAAAAAAAAAAATCACTTTTGTATGCACCAAATGGCCCCATTTTAAGATACTGTATACAATTCAAAAACTCCCCACCGTGGGGGGGGGGGGGGACACCCCCCTCCCACACCCTCCCCCGCTCGGTCGCTCCGCTCCCTCGCAAAGGTAAAGGTCCAAAAATTGTGATTACGACCCCCCCCCCCCCCCCCCCAGAAAATAATCCTGGATACACCCCGCGGGGGGGGGGGGGGGGGGGGGGGGGGGGGGGAGGAAGCGCCGTAATGTTGACTCCCGTTTCCAATATTCCTCGGACCAAATCCGACTGTGCACTAGTCTGGCTTCCAGACCCTCTGCCCATACTATTTCGCTATCCATGATATTAACGCCCTCAACGTCGAAAACTAGTATAGTTTAAGTTGATTTTCTCGCGCAGAGGGTCTGGAAGCATTCGTCTTGGAGTTAATGGATTCCGCCCGATTTTGGGCGGAATCCATAAATCTGTCAGCACTCCCGTCCTCTGAAGCGCGAAATTCGAATTATCCTGCTCAGCGTGTTATCAGAGCCGGGTGGTGGGAGGACTCTCCCTACTACCTGTGAGTTGGCATTGCGGCGTGTGTGTACCAATGGTGTGGATGCTGTATACTGTAGTATGCAGGATGAGGGTGATGGTATACATTCAGGGAGGCGTATGATTCTACCTCTCTGCACACGAACATTCGGACTTTTCTAAGATCTAAAGTAAGGTCGGATGGAAGAATCGGTATTCGTAGACAGTGTGTACTCCATGATGTGTATTCCTAAAAGTTTTCGATGTTTTTGATTGTTACTCACGTTTTTTCCTGTTTACTACTATAGATGCGCACAATGGTCAAGTGAACTATGTTTCCAATAAAATTAAAGCAGACCATTTTGTGTCATTGTGTCTATCGACGAAATCAAAAATCACATATCCTTGTTACTTATGTTATAAGCTCAATGAGGAATAGGTGTCCAAGGAAGATTTTTTTTTGTTTGTTTCTTCATTTGTGCTAGGTTGTTTTTTTTTTCAACTAATGTAGGGCCTATAGTGCAATACAATCAGTAAAGTTAACAATTGCGAACCACATTTCCCTTCCTTCCTTTACAAAGTATCTCAATCACAGTATTTTAATGCATAACCATCTGAGTCGTTTTCTCGTTTCCACCATGTTGTCTAATGGATTTCTTTTGTAGGCTCGACTTGGGGAAAACCAGCAACATTTTTTTTTAACCTTTTTTTTTTTAGTAGGCCTTATGAGTATGAATGTAAAAACCGGTCTAATTTGACTACTAGTATACTGAATCCTACAAATAAAGCAAAATTCACGGATCTTTGACCGATGAAAAAATACAAAATGGATGCATATTTTGATAGAAACTGGCAATTTCAGATACACATTTTTTTTTTCTATATGTGATATTGAGTTCACTTCAATGATTTAATCTTAAAGGGTGTGTACAGTTCTGGTCGTGGTGAGGATATAGCTTTTAACGTTTTGCGAGATATTCAGAAACCTTCTAAGTTCTAAGGGGTATCAAAAGTTTATTCGATGAAAATCGGTTTTGAAATGGCCGAGATAACCAAAAACAAGGTGAAACAAAGAGATCCTAATAAAGTTGTGGCATGTCGCCTTTTATTATTAGCACTTTTTTTTGGATATCTCAGCCATTTGAAAACCAATTTTCATCAAATAAACATTGAATCCTTCTTAAAATTACATGCTCTTTCATATTTCATAAGAGGCTTTTCATTATCTCACTTAGGAATGTTCAAAAGATGAATGCCCACCTCAACCAGTACTGTACAGTCCCATTATAGGTGCTATAGACGTGAAATGCAATCATCAGCTCAATGTAAATGAACATTATCTGAGGTCCCAAATCTTTCCGACATTCATCAATGTGCGAATTGTTGCTCAAATATCCAAATGAACAGCATCAACAGTGAAGTATTTTAATTTGTTGCTTTTTTTTTGGGGGGAAGGGGGGATGGTTTGGGTTTTTCAGAGAGAAACAAGTTAACAATTCATGTAGACATTATTTGTTGTTGTTGATGTTGTTTTAAAGAACGAAAGAAGAGAGAGAGAAAATGGGGCCCTATACAAATAATTTGCCCCGACAGCACTTAACAAAAAACAAACATTATAAATCTTAGAGAGATATAATTATTGTTCTCATGATATCAATGATCATTTTCGACGAACAATGAAAACTCTAAAGAGGTTTCCCAAATCAGGTATCCGGAATTGTGAGTTTCAAAATCAGGCATCTTTGTGGATGAAAAAATTGAGGCCCTCTAAAAAAGCAAAACAACAACAACAACAACAACAACAAAACCCTGCAAGTATAATAGACTTGATTGTGGCGATATTGATTGATGCACAACGCCTTCCGCTGTATTTGTTCGTATAACGTTAAACTCATAAGAGTCAGAACGATGAGATACATTACAAAAACACACACAATTTCTCCATCTGAAAA
Source organism: Diadema antillarum (assembly GCF_040938485.1). NCBI lineage: Eukaryota > Metazoa > Echinodermata > Echinoidea > Diadematoida > Diadematidae > Diadema > Diadema antillarum. Next base: position 20,073 of record NW_027272078.1, on the reverse strand, counting down.
GCATAGTGCTTCCACATGCTCTGTAAAATATGTTGATGACAAGCTATTATTATTGCATAAGGCAGGCTAATATTCGGAGAAGAGCTATGATTCAATATGACCTGTGCACGGGAAAAATATAAAAAAAATTTATTCAAGCTAAAAGTATCTGAATTGGACATATTATATTCTTTAAATTTTTGTCAACATACGTATAATTCTCATTGTTATAATTCGTTACGTTCCGAACAAAGTTCGCTAATGCGAATGATTAAGTTCATTATTCCGAAAGTTTGTCAGTGCTAAAATGTAATAAGTTTCGTGAATCAAAAATGTATGATTAATCCCAAAATGAATGCAGAGTCGTAATTCTTCAGAAGGTTTGTTGATCAGATCATGTTTTTCGGAATGACGAACATTATTCAATATCATCAGATGATATTGAATAATGTTCCTTATTCCGAAAAACTTAATTGGGTTCTTTATTCCAAAGTTTCGTTTATCCCAAAATGAATGAAGGGTCGTTATTCCAAAGGCGCGTCAATCTGGTGATGAAATAGGATTCGTAATTCCGAAAATAAAATATGTTTTATTTTTCAGCGAAATGCGGTGAAATGAAATGAAACGCAATGAAATTTAAGGGAAGAGCGCTGGAATACAATTGGAATTTTGGATTGCATTATTGATAGCAAACGAATATTTCCTCTTTCTCCTCCGTATCCCACCTTTCCCATATACTCTATAGCCAACATCGTCATCGGGATGAACCATTCTTTGCCACATTCACCATTCAATTATCGGAATCAGGAATGTAACAACATCAATATTTACAAAAGGTCACACAAGTGCTCGGTTTTCCCACCTCCCTGGTTATACCACCTATGTGGCCTACATGCTTACATCCTATAAGGTCCAAGGAGCATGTCAACTAAAGACATGCATATGGTGAAATGGAGAAGTTTGTCGTCGAGGGATTAAAAAGCAAAAATTACAGGATGTAGACCAAAATTAATAATTGGTTGTGGTGTGCCATATAGGACCGAACTTATTTCTGTTCTCTACTTATCTACACTCAATTTTCATTTTGCATTGAATGAGGTAATAAAAGCAGCCAACTTGCGTTGCTTCTTATATATAGAAATTAAAAAAAAACAATTAATAGTCTTACGATGGGGTGATAATTGTCTCTAAACATATCATTTGCCATAAACTTGGCACCTGTTTATTTTATAGAAAGTTTATTATGATTAACTAATATGGACGGGTCTCTGAGCATATGAAAAACAATGAAAAAAAAAGTACATGAGCATCTTTTGAGAATTTGAATTGAGGCAAAATATTCCACAAAACCGATACTTTCCTATATAATACAAGTGATAAATCTGCAATAAGCCGAAAAAATATTTGAGTTACATGGACAAATCTATATCAAATGCTAGAGCTTGTCATATCTTAATTATGTGAATACAAAAACTGTAAGTCAGAGTCTATTATTGTTTGTAACGTTTGGCCGTTAATTTTGTTGCATGATGACCTTGGGAAATGAAGTCTTTCAGCTGAAAATATCCAAAACCAAGCTGCAATGATAATTCATTATGATTGCACTGTATACGTCCACTTGATATATGCCAGCAATGAACCATGTTAATTGCGACTTAAACTAAATAGTTAGTATTCCTTCTTGCATATATACCCATGGATGTTCTTAGCAAAACAAAGCTTTTTAAGGGGGGGGGGGGGGGGGGCATAATTGCCCCGAAGCGCATCATGCTTCAAACAATGGCCTTCTGTCAAAGAAATATTTTTTTAATTATTTGTTTCATTATACAGTCATAACCACTTCAGACAAGGTTTTTATCATCAAGTGACTTTACGAAAAATAAATTGGAAATGAATAGATGTGGCTCTTATCGCGCGTTCTTTTAAAAACTGGTCCCCCTATAGATGCTATAATTGCTAAATGAATGGATGTTGGAGCATATAGTGGTAAGAAGTGACCTTGTACGGCTATCAAGCGGGCTATTTCAAGGGATAGAAGATGGTGTATGAAGACATCTTATGTTGAGGGGCCACAATACCCCAGCTCACCTATATATGCAAGTGTACTTCATTTTTCTTGTGTGGGTTCATACATATCCCGATGTTATTATCTTGGTGATTATCATTATGTGTGAGATGAAGAAATACTAGTAAACAATATCGTTATATATTTAAGTTTAGTCAGTTGCCGCAATGTTTCCACGAGAGGGACACAATATTATGAAAACAAGAACTGATCGGAAGAGCACGTTGCTAATCATCTGTTTCTTTTTTATTCACTAGCTGCTATTAAAGGACAAGTTCACCTTCATAAACATAAGGATTGAGAGAATGTAGTAATATTAGTAGAACACATCATTGAAAGTTTGAGGAAAATCAGACAATCCGTTCAAAAGTTGAAGTTTTTGTGCAGTACCCGCTGGATGAGAAGACTACTGCAGTGTATGAATAACTTAGATGTCACATGCGTACAACAATATAAGGAAAATATAAAGAGAATTTCACAAAATTCCATCTTTTGAAAAAAGTACACATTCCCCTGACTCGTTACCGATAAATGTTATGGGTAATATTATTCCCCCTGTCTTTAGAAAGAGGCAAGTCAATTGCTCTTTTATTATGCGAAAAAAGTGAAAATATGTTGAATTTTCTTTTATATTCTCTTTATACTGTTGTACGCATATGACTCACAAGCTGTAGTAGTCTCCCTCATCCAGCGGTTCCAACACAAAAATTTAAAAAATTCATAATTAACTTTTGCATCGATTGTCCAATTTTCCTCAAACTTTCACTGATGTGTTCTACTAAAATTGTTGCATTTTCTCAATCCTTATGTTTATGAAGGTGAACTTGTCCTTTAAGTTATAGAAAGAAGGGTCTCAACTGAACGTATTCATCAGCAAACACGAACGTAAAAAATACATGTACATAGAATAATACATTAGGGCCTATATATCACATGGGCCGCCCACCCACAACTCATCTCCACATACAAAGTTTTTACAAAAAATTTTGCACAATACTCCGCTGCACTTTTTTTTTTCGACTTCATTTTTTCGCTCTTTGGATGCCATGTGTCTTGGGCATGGTGTATAGCTCCGTGCATAGTGTGGATATAGTGACTAAATAGGCCCTATCAGAAACAGGATTATCGCACCAGAAAACCTTTCCATGCAGTAAACAGTGCATGGAAATACTCCACGGACAGTGGATGCATGCATGTAATGTATATGGAGAGTGTCCTTGGGACCTCTGGGTGAGGATGCAGGGGTCACTAACGTGACCTCTTCCTTATTACGTAATGACAGAATGATCGCCCTCGCTCACTGGGGGTAAATTTAGGCTCCTCCCACTTGAAGCGAATGTGCCCAGACCCTTTGCCTTCGGCAAAGGCGGCGACTTCGTCGCGGGGCGGCGACTTCGTCGCCGCGGAGTCCAGTTGGCAAAGGGTCTGGAAACCAGACTAACTGTGCACATACGTACAGAGCTAGAGTACTGCAACCACTAGGAGCACACGTGTTTCAATTGCACACGTGCGCCGTGCACGCACGATTGACACAATCCCTGCAGAGCCCCATAGTTTATAGTAGGCTATCCACACGTCGTCTCCGTATCATCAACTACACCGTATCGTAAATGTAAGTGCAGAAATTCATTTTCTCCTTCAGGTAACTTCTTTACGAATGGCTGTCGATATTGTGGCGATTTGAATGTCTGTGTCTGTGGTGAAGGACAGGAACTAGGTTACAATCGTACGGCCTTAAGTTAAAGCTACTTAATTTAGATCTACTTCAGTTTCGCAATAGCCTTATCACGGCCCCACATATTGCGATTTGGGTAAGTTCAGATTTGTGCTGTTCACGCTCAAACAAGCTCATCAACAATCATCCAGCAGTTAGCCAAGCCAAGATTAGAAGGGAATGTGATATGAAACCATACAGGGGCGGATCCAGGAATTCCGTAAAGAGGGGGCGTGTTTACAAAATTAAAGGGGGGGGGGGGGCGCACGCACTCCTCCCCCATTTTTTCTTTTTATTTCTTTTGTTTCAACAAAAAAAGGGGGGGGGGGGGCGTGCGCCGGTTGCGGTCCTCCCTGGATCCGCCCCTGCCATATCTCTTGTAGTGTTGTAGTATTGCTTTGTAATCACCCCCATTCTTATTAGATCTTACCAGGTAATTGACAGTAGAGACGAAATTGGGACCTGTTCTTGCTGCTGTGAATTGCTTGCTTGGAGTTGGAGATGGTGCGCAAGAAGATTGATAATCGCATCCGAGTGCTGATAGAAAATGGCGTTGCTCTTGGTCACCGTTCGTTGTTCGTCATCGTCGGTGACAAAGGAAAAGATCAGGTGAGACTTCTATCAGTGATATGATATCTTGTCAAACAGCAAGTTCTGATTTGGTTGTGAAAGAGTAATCGTGAATATTGCATTAGGCAAAAACTGTCAGCTGCTCAAGAACTAGTTTACTCTTTTGTAAGTAAAGTCTGATGTCAAGTTCAGCCAGACATACAAGTTTCTTAATTAAAACAGTTGGAATAATCTATTATCAAGCACTTGATAAATTTCTTCTTGATTTTGAAAATTAAATCATATCAGAACAGTTGTTATGTTTGAAAAACAAAGTGTTTTCCCTAAACTGTGAAAAGAAAAGGACAAAACTTAGTGTAATACTCTTCTGTTTTGTGCTGGTGTTTTTATCTTCTATTGAACAAAGTTAATCATCACATACTGCACAAACTCAACAAATACTAGTAATCACTTTACAGCACAGCAAAACCAGAAAAACAAAACATGTATGTGATGTATGAAACTGCAGATTTAGATGCATCTGTATCTGCATGATTCAGAAGCTGTGAAGATGTATACAACGTGTATGTACCTTGATGATACCCACATTTTAGTCATCAACCTTTTCATTTTTCATTTGATTTTCATTGAAGAATCATTTCTGGAAGAATTACAGTTTACAAACACAAAAATACAAATTGATTGGATGGGGTGAAACCTTTTTTACATCTACAATGTATATTATGAATGCATGCAATATTGTGACTGTGTGCTGTCACTGTTAGTGTGTCACTTGTTACAGGTCGTCATTCTGCATCACATGTTGTCCAAGGCTGTCATCAAGGCGCGGCCATCCGTGCTGTGGTGCTACAAAAAAGAACTTGGATTCAGTAGGTAAGTCTCTGCACCCTTTTTCTCCTTGATGGGATGGTAGGTATACAGGGAATAATTTTCCAACTCAAATTTGATTAGCAATTTCAGCTGATGAACAATATTTCAAATGGTATCCTGTACACTTCTATGAAAGAAAACTGTAGACACCAAAGTCAGTTTGTCTAGCAGTGGTGTTAAAATGATTAGCAAATTGCGATGCGATACCAGGAAAATTATTCCCTGGTATAGTTTTGGTTGAGAAGGGGGTTTCTGGATTCAGTAGGTAAGTTTCTGCATCCTTTTGCTCCTTAATGGGATGGATAGTTTGGTTGAGAAGTGGGTTTCTGGCTTTAACTGATTAGAAACCACTAATAAGAAATTTCTAAAGAGCATAAATTGCAAGTGGAATTGCAAACTAAAAGGAATCCTCATCAATGATATAGATCCATAGCACCAAGTTGTGTCACAAAATCTTTTTTTTTTCACCTTGTGCTCAATTATCCTTCCTGTTGTCTATTCATAGAGGGAAAAAAATATCTCATGATGGAACGAAACTCTCAGTGTGCTGAGATGCACATCTGCTGCAAAACCACAGCAGTAATTGATGTAGCCACACCATACTCCCAATGTCTGTTTGATACAATTTGGGGTTTTTAAATCAGACCAAGTTACTCTAGGATGATACTGCTAGCAGTGATAAAATAGACTACAGATTGTCAATTACTACAGGATTTTTCAAATTGCATTAGATTTTCATGTAAAGTATGAAGTCAAGCAGCCCTCATCATGCACAATATAAACCAAACAGCCATAAAAGTGCCACTGAGCCTTTGCTTTTTAATAGGATAATGAGTAAGGAGTGGGACAAGTGCCTCCCTTCAGGATACTCAAGAAATCTACAACTAGAGCAGCACTCTGAGAGCGCAGACCTCCGCCAAGCATGCACTCATTTCCACCACTAATCTTGTTCTCCCATGGAGATATCGGTGATTTCAAACCATACGTACTTATGGCATTGTGTGCTGAAAGTCGCCCAATTGCCCAATTTAGAAGCCTTTGTTACGTCATAAACCCTCTGCTGCACGGCGCGTCTTGCCCTAACAGAAACTAGAGCACGCACTTCAGTGCGCGCATGCAAACCTCAAATACATGCAGCCTGAACTCCAAAGTTCATTGACCTTACCTGCCAAAATATCAAAAATCCTTCTTAAATTCCCCCCAAAATTCTCTATTTGATCACTACCAATATTTAATCATCTGTCACTTGTATCATTCTAAACCTTTCCTGCAAGTTTCATCCAAATCCGTTAACTACGTTTTGAGTTATTTTGCAGATGGACAAACTAACTAACTAACTAACAAACAAACAAACACACAAACCAACGGTAACAAAAATTTAACCTCCTCCCTTGGCGGAAGTAAAAATCAGCAGAAGTGTCGATAATTATCTTTCTATCATCGTAATTTTAAAATCTTTCTTTCTCAAGTCATCGCAAGAAGAGGATGAAGCAGCTGCAGAAGAAGATCAAGAGTGGGATGCTTGATGTGAAGGAGGACGACCCGTTTGAACTCTTCATCGCGGCGACCAACATCCGATACTGCTACTACTCGGAGACGCACAAGATTCTGGGAAACACCTACGGGATGTGTGTCCTCCAGGTATGATATGGATTGCCTGGTCAAGATTTGACCCGCATGGGAAAGTGTAGCAGTTGAATACTTTTTTTTAGAGATGAAAGGTGTCTTGTAAGTTGTGACTCTTCAACTGTTTATGTGCCCTGGCACTCATGATCAGCTCTACTACCTTCCAAGGTTGTTCATTAGCTTCAGTAGTCTAAACTGAATCTTGGCCAAGTTGTAGATTAGCAAGCCCTCTCGGGTATAGCAATGTGCCTCAATTCAACAGGAAGGCCATGATGACACAGTAGGGATTAAGGGGATTAGGTAATCTCTCTTTGTTGAGTATTAGATTCCAGACAAAGCATATTAAGGGCTATACACCGCACTACTGAATACGTGGTGAAACAAAACATCCTTGGAGACAATGTTCTGCATTAATTCTTGTAATCTCTAGATTTAACATTCATCTGATGTTGATAACCTGATGTTGAAGAACTGGCTTTATTTAAAGTGCATTTGTTGTATATTTGTACTTGAATAAAAGTGGTATCAAGAATCTACTGATACTAATCTTATCAAAGAAGAAAACTTTGGTTTCTCTGTTATCCAACTGCACAGGACTTTGAGGCCATGACCCCTAACCTTTTGGCCCGTACCATTGAGACGGTGGAGGGGGGTGGCATCGTGGTCATCTTGCTACGCAGCATGGCGTCCCTCCAGCAGCTCTACACCTTGTCGATGGACGTCCACGCCCGCTACCGGACGGAGTCCCACCAAGACGTCGTGGGACGTTTCAACGAGAGGTAAGGCCTCTGATATGAAGTGTGCAGTCCTCAGGACACGTTTCCGGTGAAATTTCTGCTGCCAAATGATTGATATATGGTGAAATTTCTACTGCGAAATGTTTTAGATATGGTAAAATTTCTACCGCCAAATGATTGTGATAATGATAGCAGAGTTGAAGAAGGCACAATGAGGATGATCATGTATGTCAATGACTGTTGCGTCAAGATGTTCTTTATTACAACTAATTGACAAATTTTCCTTCACTGATGTAAAATAAACACAAATTGTTCAGTGTTTTAGTAAGAGCCATGATGAAAAATTATCTATAGGCATACATTATCGGGATGGATTTAAACTTACGATCTCCCGATCAAATGACAGGCGTCGTATCCAATAGACTGCTGAGCCTCCGCTTGATAGCTAGCAATGGTTCTTGTCCCTTATAGCAGAATGATGATGTACGACATTTTGTATGTGGTTGTTATGATAGAGATGGTGATGATTAACAATGATGCTAATACTTATTCTGTACTGTATTTATTGCTTTAACTGCCATCAGCATAAAAACACATAGTATTCAAACAACTTGAATGAAATTCATGAGCATTATGATTTCGTCATTCGTGACTCCCATGTTGTAAAAATCTATCAAAAGCTCCCTAATATGCAACAGATGGGGGACTATTTTGAACAGTAGAAGAAGAAAAAAAGAATTTCGGAAATGTCACCACTATGATGTGATATGTTTGAGATTTGTTATGCCCTGCCCATGAATCCTCAGGTTTCTGCTCTCTCTGGCATCGTGTGGCAGCTGCATGGTGGTCGACGACCAGCTCCAGATCCTACCGTTGTCATCGCACACTCTCAATGTCGAGGCCGTCCCACCAAAGTCAAAGGTATTAAAAGGCAGTTGAATGTTAATGTTCAAAGCAGCTTAATCTTAAATACAGTTTGAAAGCAGTGACCTAGAATAAACATGTATTCATATGGCATATATCTTTGACAGTATAAAGAACACTCTTTTGCTCTTGAATATACACTGTATAGTATTAGAAAAGTGGATTATGTTCAATATATCTTAATATGATGATATATGCTCGCAATCTACATGTATGATGTGTGACGTGTGTCTTGGTTTTCATTTGACAGAGTTGTAGTATCACATTTGTCATCATGATAATTTTAGACACAAATCATTACAGGAAAATTGGGAAAACTTGGAAAAGTACTTCTTCACAGTGAATGAATATTTAGAGTTCAAAGCTTGACTATGTGAACAAAACATACTTTTTCTAGCTTTGATCATCTATTCCTTTCTTGGTATTTCTGATTGTCGTAAATTTCTTCTGTGTATGGGTGTAGAATGCCATATTTAATTGATTGTATATATCGAAGCGCCTTGAATCCCTTTAAGGCCCTCTTGTGTGCTAAACAAGTAGCCACAATAATTGCTATGATTATTGGTGAATTACTACATTGTAAGTCAGATGTGCTACAAATGGTAGTCATTCAGAATTTGTTGATTTATGCAATCTACTAAAACAGTACAGTGGACCCCATTATGATGAACAAAGTTATAACGAAATTCTTGTTGCAACAAAGTGAAAATTCATGTCCCAAAGTTATTATTTTATATACTTTTACAGTTCAGCTTTGACAAAATATTTTTACTATATAACGAAAGATAAAACTGCCAGTCCAGAGGACTTCAGTGAAATGGGAATCCCCTGTATCAAAGAATCAAGGTTTTGTCAGTGTTTTTTATGCCTCCGCCACGAAGTGGTGCCGGAGGCATTATGTTTTCGGGTTGTCCGTCCGTCCGTCCTTCCGTCCGTCAGTCCGTCCGTCCTTCCGTCCGTCCGTCCTTCCGTCCGTCCGTAATGAATTTTGTGGACAAGGTAACTATCAAAACCTGTTGAGGTATCCTAATGAAACTTGGCATGTATGTGTATTAGGGGGTGAAGTTGTGCCTATCAACTTTTGGGTGCACATGCTCAAGGTCAAAGGTCAAAAGGTCAAGGTCAAATACATAAAATTTCACTATTTCCACCATATCTATTGAATGCCTGAAGATATTTTCTTGAAACTTAGTGTATACATGTATTACCCAATTAAGATTCTCTGGTGAAAGTTTGGGTCATGAGGTCAAAGGTCAAAAGGTCAGGGTCAAATACATAAAATTTCACTATTTCCACCATATCTATTGAATGCTTGAAGATATTTGCTTGAAACTTAGTGTATACTTGTATTACCCAATTAAGATTCTCTGGTGAAAGTTTGGGTCATGAGGTCAAAGGTCAAAAGGTCAAGTAAAAATATTAAAACTTCTTTTTTTCTCCGTACCTTGGAAAATTGTTCAAGGTATCTTCATGGAACATAGTATATACATGTACTGACTGGAAGTGATTATCTAGAGAATGTAGGGTTCATGGGGTCAAAGGTCAGGGGTCAAAGGTCAAGTGCAACACTTCAAAATTTTACTATTTCCCTCATATTCATGCAATGCCAGCAGGGTTATTTTTTTTTTACACTTGGTGTATGCATGTGTAACCTAATAGAAATTCTCTGGAAAGTTTTTTTTTTCTTCTTTTTTTGCCTCAAAGGTCAAAAGGTCAAAGATCAAGTGAAAGTGCTGAACTAACTTTTTCCTCCATATCTCGGAAGTGGCTCAAGTTATCTTGAAACTTAAGTACATATTATGCATGTTCTACCTGAAAGTGATTATCTTATGAATTTTAGGGTCAAGGGCCAGATGAAAATGGTAACAATTTACTATTCAATTCAGAAATTGCACTTTTTTCTCCACACCTGTACCTTGAAAATTACTCAATGCCTAAATGTATGAATGGGTCAAAGTCAAGTTAAAGTCCTTAAATCCCTAGATACATGCTCTCCTATTCATCCAATTAAACCTAGGTCAAGGAAGGTGAACATTCAACACATTTGTGACAAACTTGTCATCTCAATATTTTGCCAATTTTGTGAAAATGTAATCACACATTGTCCACATGTACTATCTAGACCTATTGGGAAAATCATACATTATGGCGGAGGCATACCAGTCGCCAAAGCGACATTTCTAGTTCTCTGATGTATTGTGGCATTTGTTTAAACTTATTTCTCCTCAGGAAGATTCCCTGACTCCAGCTGAGGCTGAATTGAAGGAGCTGAAGTCGTCCCTTCAGGACACCCAGCCCGTTGGGGCTCTCGTCAACTGTGCCAGGACTTTGGACCAGGTATCACCAGTAACCAAACGATTCTCAGAAGCGACATTTCTTTCGTTTGGTCCTCTATCTTTTTATTTTTACACTGATTACCTCGCAGTCATTGTTAGTATTACTGTATATGCCATATATTTAGCAAGTCTAAATTATCATGAATTGGAACTTCCCAACAATTTTGCAAACTTTTGTGGATAAATTTGCCATTGTGGAGTGCAGTATTGAGCAGAGCAAGGTATGCGTGCGCGTCAAATTTATGTTGGGATCAGAGTTGATATTTTCACATTTTTTTAAAGGCACGAATGGCACCTGACTTGCCAAATTTGTGGAAATAATAACATTGCAAAATATTCAAGGTATACAGTACTTGAGGCACCATTCTGCAACAGACTTCCTAAAAACTTTTGTATCTCTTTATATCTAGATAAAGAGAAAAGAAACATTTTCTAGAGTAAGGATTGCTTTGCTCATAGAGATGCGTGCACTGTATTACACAAGTGTCTCCCTGATTGCTATGTTTAATCTCCTTGATTGTTAATAAGTGAATGTTGACAGCCCTGAAAATATTCCAGCCATGTCCTTTAAGCCTAATTCATTCATTTGATACCCATCAGAAAGGGAAGAGGAAAATATATATATTTTTGTGTGATATAATGATCAAAGTAGTCTATCAACACCTCATACCCTTTCTCCTGTGACCACCGATCTCCAGGCCAAAGCTCTCCTCAAGTTTGTGGAGGCCATCTCGGAGAAGACGCTGCGCAGCACAGTTTCCATGACAGCGGCCAGGGGGCGTGGCAAGTCGGCCGCACTGGGGCTGGCCATCTCCACAGCTGTGGCATTTGGGTAAATTTTGTAATGTCGGGTAACAATCCATCCACCTGAGTGTGTAACCATATGATAGAGTGCGCTTTTAGAATATGGCAGTAGATGAAATAGGCAGTTAGCACCATAAGATTGAACTTGTGTTATAAAAGAATGAGTAAATAAGTAGAGATCTTCTAACTTTGAAGGAATAGTATATGGTTGAGATGAGGATTTAGCTTTTAACGTTTTGCAGGATACTTAAAAACCACTATATGAAATGTTAACTGGCATACAATTCTGAAAGGAATTAAAACTTTATTTGGTGAAAATCGTTGTTGAAATGGCCAAGATATCCCAGAATAAAGTAAAACAAAACAGTCCCAATAAAAAGGTGGGTCTCACCTTTTATTAGGATTGCTTTGTTAGGGATATCTCAGTCATTTCAAAACTAATTTTCATCAAATAAACTTTGAATTCCTTTTAGAATTTTATGCTCTTTCATAATAACTAATTTCATAAGAGGTTTCTCATTATCTCAAAAAATCATGATAAAAATGTTGGAAAACTGAAGCCCCATCACAGTTGAAACTGTACCATCCCTCTAATTCAATTTTCGACCCCAATTACAAAGTCAAAGACTTGCTTTCAGTCTGTATAAGTTTTTGATCAGTCAGATTACAGTCACTATTCAGAAATTTGTTCCTGTTCAGTGTTTATCTCCATATAGACACAGAACTCTGCCAGTATCAGGGCTTTTTAATAGTGTCCAGCCTTGTGAGGGGTCTTACTATTGTCATGATTTGTCACAAGTTTGCATTGTAATTTCTTTCCATCCTCATCTCTCACATTCTCCCAGGTATTCCAACATCTTTGTGACTGCACCGAGCCCAGAGAATATCAGGACTCTGTTTGAGTTCGTCTTCAAAGGATTTGATGCCCTGGATTACCAGGTAGATTACAGGAAACAGTCCCTTATTTTTTACACAGTTAAACTGTATCATGTATCTGATGAAGCGTACATCAGTGATACATTAACGTGATGATTACTAGTATTATGTGTGCCATTTTTGCATGCCTGACTCAGCCTGCCAACTTTACATATTTTGTTCAAACTGCAAACAGCACTCAAACTGATCGATGTTTTACATACCAACCATTTGCAAGAAGAGCTGTAACTTAGCTTTGTCTTGACATTTACATCACTGCAAAGTTTGCAATTTTCTCTACAACTTTGCTGCACTGCTTTCTGAGCTTAAAAGCTTGGTTAAAAGGTTGCATGTTTCCATAACCCCTCATGCATTGGGATCTCAGAATATCATGGCATTAAGGGGTTTTTCACTGTGGCAAACAAAGAGTTTTATATAGGAGAAAAACAAATATCAAACCTTTGCAAGGAACAGCCTTCAGTTATAAACCACCAGTAATTTATAAATGTTTCATAGGTTGTATAGGAAGAAATACAGTAAACTGATGTATCTTAGACTTGCACTAGAGCACATTGTCTCTTCAAATATCATTTGGTTTTAATAGTGTTAAATTATTTATATTAATCTGTTATTGTGTGTGTAATATTTCATCATGTATTCTATTGATTATAGAGGCAATATTGCACTATCAGATGTTTTGGTAAAATGAAGTAAATGCTGGTTTCACCCTTTCCCATTGAGGACGGGCTGATTTTGCTACTACACACATTTCCCCATTACACCTGCTCGAGTATACTGTAAAACGAGGAATGTTCACGTGCATTTTAATTTTGCAAATTTCACGAGCGGCAACATTTGCGAAATTAAAATGTACGAGAAAGTTCTTGCCTACACATTATGCATTGGATGCCAGTGGTAAGTGGCAAAAATTTCATGCTGCGAGAAAAGGCAGTTGGCTCCAATTCGCGAAATTTTCATGCCGCGAACATATCGTGTTTTACAGTACTCGGGACTAGGCTTCAACGGGACAAATGAGTCAAGCATGCCAAAATTTGGCATAGAAGAAAAATATAAATGACAGTAATCTCCCTCTGTCTTTGCCTCCAAGGAACATCTGGACTACGAATTAGTCCAGTCTACCAACCCAGAGTTCAACAAAGCCGTCATCCGGGTCAACATCTTCAGAGAACACAGACAAACCATCCAGGTGAGATATTACTCCCTCCTCGGGTCTGAAGATGAAGGAAAATTGATTTTGGCACAATGATGTGGTGTCATGCGTGTCAATTGTTAATTTTTCTCTACACTTGAATTCATTGCATTTCTTTTATCCTTACCATGATAATTTTGTGCTCCATGAGAAGTGTGTATTGCTATATTGAAAGATGATAGTTCTAAAGATAACGATGATGCCTTACAAACATGTCACAATGCTGATGCACTAGACAGTTACTTGAAAGTATACTAGTCAGACAAACGAGTGATGATTTTCTAGTTTCATATTCATATTTTCTGGAAGTTTGTGGGAAAATATTACAAACATTTTCAGGAAAGTAAGTGATATGATAAGCACAACATGTGATCTGGACCAAATTCACAGTTTTATGTAAAATGTTTATGAAGAGCTATTATATCACTTATATCAAAGTTGGGTATGAAGACTTACATGCATACTCACTATTCCATTTCCCGTCCATTCCCCTCCCCCTCCCCCCCAGTACATCCATCCCGGTGATGCCCACAAACTGAGCCAGGCGGAGTTGGTGGTGATAGATGAGGCAGCGGCCATCCCTCTACCATTGGTCAAAAGTCTCCTCGGACCTTATCTTGTCTTCATGTCGTCCACCATCAATGGGTAAGAAAGAAAAGATCCTTCCGTGTTAGACTTCTCTTCCCTGGGACTGTACCGTAAATGGTGCATGTCTGTATTGCATCTTGGAGTTTCGTTGTCATTCATGAAACAGTGCACTACTGTTATAACAAACATGGTTGTAACAAAATTCTGGTGAAAATGAAGTAAAATTTCAGGCCGCAACATTATCCACTCCTATGTATTTTTATTGTTTATCTGTTCTGTTATAATGAAAGAAAACTGCCGGTCCTGAGAACTTCATTATAATGGGAGTCCACTGTATAATTATGTTATCTTGCAGGACCTCTTTGCAGGGCCATGTACACCTTCTAACTATTCATATTTTTGACATTTTCAGGAACATTTTATGTTGATCACTAGGAAATTGGCAGAATTTTATTTTTCTGAATTGCACAATTCTTCTTTTTCTTATTCTTCAAATCGTTCTAATGATGATGATGATAGTAATAGTAATGATAGTGATAATGATATTGATTATAATCATACAAATTAATAGATAATGGTTATAATAGTTGGCAATAATAATGATGATAAGTAGCAGTAGTGCCAGCTATCATGCAAAACTGAAACAAAAATGAAGTTTAATGGAAAAATTTAAATTGCGAATTGTGTGTATTCTGTCAGTCTGTCTGTCTGTTTGCCTGTCTCTTTCTCTCACACACACACACACACACACACACACACACGGGTCACATGTATTGTGTTGGTACTAGTCAGTATTGTACACACTTTGGGTGACTATGACCCCATTATACTGCTGGGCTGTCATAAATTACAGTACTGAGGATGGCATTTTATGTATTTACATCAACAATTTTGGGCTTGCCTAAATGAAAAATGTAATTTTTTTTCTCAGTGATGCTCGCCATTTTTAGCTAGGAGGGAATGTGACATAAATATCATTCCTTTTCCAGATATACTGCATGATTATGCTTTATTTTCTCAAGGTGTCCGTCCATCTCATTGGTCAAAGTATGCTGACCAAGACGTCATGTCCATTTCACATCTTCTCTCTTCTGTCCAGGTACGAGGGAACTGGACGCTCACTCTCCCTGAAGCTGCTGCAGCAGCTCAGACGACAGAACGCCACATTCGGCTCGGGGAGCTCTGCGGAAGCCAAGGCGACGGCTGCCATGGCAACCAAGGCGGAGGGCGGATCGTCGGCTTCAGGTATGGTGGGGATGGTTCAACTAGATTTTCAGCAACAGAAGTTTGCCATTTCTTTTGCAACTGATTGACAAATTTTTTTTTTTTTCTTGGTAGAGGCAGAAAAATGCGCAACACATCTAATACCAATACTGTATGAGCTCTTATTTTCGCAAGGGTTTGATATTCGTGAATGTCGCGAATCACTGTTTGACCGCAAATTTAACAACACACAAAAATATCGCCATGTGCTAGAGTTATAGTGCACTTACAATAGTTCCGGTGTCAATTTGCGAAAAAAAGCATCTCGCAAATATGTCTGTGACCTCTTCATTTGTGAAAATAACAGCTTATGCAGTAACTAATGGTGGCCCCTTGGCCCAGGGCCACTAAAAATTGGTGTCTGGCCACCAAATTTCCAGAAAGTGTGTCTTCTGCTAGTCCGATTGGGCAACCCAGATTCAAAATGGATGTTATGTTTCCTTTTGTATTGGGCCAACATATTTCTTTTTCAGGCAACCAATCTACAAATTCGTAGGTCTGGCAAATGACAAGATATCAGTGGCCAGAATGGGCCACCAGAGGAAACGGTTAGTGTCGAGTCCTGAGATAGCCCAAAGCAAAGTGAATAAAAGATATATTGCCCAATGATGTGGGCACCACAAAGTACTTGCAACCAGAACCACCCAGTTCAGAAGTCATCAGGAGTGTAAACCACCGTACCACAGTGCTGCAGCAAGACAGTTGGTCCCTTGACATTTGCTCGTGCTACAATTGCTCCCATGAATTACACTGTACCTGCACACTATTTAGAGCCAAGCATAAATTCTGCCCAAAAATGTAGCCCCAACCCTAATCCTAATCCTTACATCAAACTGAACATAAAACCCTATCCCAAATAACCCTAACCCAGGGCTGCCCACTAACCCATTTGCTCTACTGGTCCAACCTGTTTGTCGGACCAGTAGGTACCCAGTTTTTCTATTTTTTTCCTGGTCCATTCCTAAAAAAGTTTCTGATCCAACAGTGATTTTTACTGGTCCTGAACTGTCGGACCAGTGCCAGTGTGCAGCGTTGCCTAACCCTAAGTCCTTGGAGAAATTAAGACCGGAGCAATTGTCGCAGGAAGCAAATGTTGTGTCACCCTCACAGTCATCCACTTATCACTTCCAGGTCGCGTACTTCACGAGGTCACCCTGGAGGAGTCCATCCGTTACAGCGCCGGCGACAGCGTGGAGCGGTGGCTGAACGAACTCCTCTGCCTCAACGTGGCTGAAGTGGCGAGAATATCGTCAGGCTGCCCTCTACCGGAGGACTGTGATTTATATCCTTTTACTTCGCTCTTTCCATGCAACTATGACCCCAAATGTGTCTTCTCCTTCTTTTGTTGACTCTTTTACCTTTTTGTAATGATTCTTGCTCTTGATTGTGTGGCATTTTTTCGTGGTCATGTTTTTATTTCTTTTGTCTCTGTTTCTATGGTGTTTCTTAATGTTTTATTTTGTCGTCTTATTTGACACGGTGTACATTGGTGAGGGATGTGTCTTCAGTTTGAAAATATTTTATGTGAATGATTGATATTTGCAAAAGTGCACAAATCCCCTTTGCTTGTTGGATTTGTTGGGCCAATAACACAAAAGCAATCTTAGAACTCTGTCTTATGAATTACATATTCCCATAGTTGTGGATATGAAGAAAAGTTTGCTGAACATTGAATTTTACAGTGAAAATTTTGTGGCAGTCATTATGGAATGCCTCATTTTGAATTCTTGGCTGCATTTTGCTGAAATTATCTAATTTCTAGTGTCATAGTTCATTAGGTCAGCCTGCTTCTCAGGAGTACTCATCAGAACTGTTTCGTGTACGTTTCATTTTAGTGTATCTCCCCTATGAAACAATAGAAACTGATACATATATTCATGCTTTATTTAGTTAATTGTCCTAGCAATTTGAATTTGGTGTGGTAACCACAAATATCTTCCTCTTTGTCATAAGTACATTGTATATTGCTACGGTGGGGGGGGGGGGGGGGGGGGGGAGGGGCACAATCTACAAGCTTCGCTTTTCAGCGGATCCCCTATCTCCATCCTTTGATTGATTTATTATTATAATGCTTGTTTGAATGATACCATTCTAAAGTATAATGTACCCCCCAGCTTTTATTGATTACTTTATATGCTGAAATTCTTTACTTTCACATACACTTTGCATATATTCAAATTCATGAAATTCTTCCATCAAGATGCTTTTGATTGCAACTGATTGACTTTGCATATCTTATTGATTGATTGATTGATTGATTGCAAGGTCTTTATTCAAAAAAATCTGAGTGGGGGACTAAAAGTCGAATTACACAGATATACAAACATTATACATTAAGATAAACAGAATAATATCATAACCATAGGTACAAAATACATCACATTCAAACATGCTGTATATACAATTAATACAATTTGAACATTACAAATGATCATAAGCAAATAACCCACATTATGTTTGTGATGGAGAAAAACAAAATTGAACTGAACTGAACTGAACTGATACTGTGCGTAGAATCATTTACCTTAACCCCGCAGCACATATTACATCAATCGGGACACCCTGTTCAGCTACCACAAGGCTTCCGAAGTGTTTCTCCAGAGACTGATGTCCATATACGTCGCTGCCCACTACAAGGTAAGGAAAGAAAAAACACTGAGAACTCTTCCCTTTGAATTCATTTCTTCAGACAATTTTGCCAAGAGTGATTCCAAGGGTTAGAGGCAGCAACTGGCATTTTAAAACTGTACTTTGCAGAACGTGTTACTCAGCAAACTTTGAAACAAATCAACCTAATCTTTTTTTTTTTAATTTTCTTATTTTATAATCTGTAACGTAATTGACTGAGTTGATTGACAATACTGTATATATGCGCTGAATATTTTGCCAGGTTTGATTTTCAGTGATTTTGAGAATCTGGTTCTATTCCCAAATTCAAAAACATGCAAAAATATTCCAACATTCCAACATTTCTGATTCCAACATGAATGTGACATATACGTACGCACGCATTTCTCCTTTCAGGACTGGACTCCACAATAGCAAATTTCTCACTTTGCAAAATTGTATACAGTAAAAAAACGTATACAGTAATTGACACCTCTTCGTAATGTTTGAATAGTTTTTGTGGGACTGATTATTTCTGTGTTTATTTCAGGTCTAGCATTAGTTAGAGTGTAGATAATCTTAGTATTTGTGAAGAATTTCCACCATGGAGACATTATAGGTACAATTTTTATTACGGTACATAAGAGTTACTCAGTTTCATAACATGCTTGGCCCCCTTGTCGGGAAATTTCATATTCCCTGCACAGAACACGCCCAACGACTTACAGCTCCTCTCTGACGCCCCCGCCCATCACATCTTCTGCCTCCTGGGACCGGTGAACCCCACCCAGAACTCACTCCCAGAGATCCTCTGTGTTATACAGGTCAGTCCTCTCACTGTATGGATGGTGATAATGATGATGATAATTAGTGATGGTGAGGATGATGGTGATGATGATGATAATTATCATCTTGATGATTGATGATGATGATGATAATTGATGATTTATTATTTATGTATGTATGTATTCATGTATTTATTTACTTATTTATTTGTTTATTTATTTATTTATTTATTTATTCATTTATTTTTCTGTCCGTAGGTGTGTCTAGAGGGAGAGATCTCCAAATCAACCATTATGAGCGGCTTGAATCGAGGCAAGAGGGCTTCGGGTGACTTGATTCCATGGACAATCTCCCAGCAGGTATTGTACCAGTATGTTAGGAGGAAGTAATAATCTCTTAAAGGAAACTGAAACCCAAAGAGCAATGTGGATTGATTGAAAGCAGCAACATTAGTAGAACACATCAGTGAAAGCTGAGGAAAATCGAACAATCGATGCAAAAGTTATGAATTTTTAAAATTTGGGTGTTGGAACCTCTGGATGAAGAGACTACTAGAGGTTATGATGTCATGTGTAGACAACACTATAAAGAAAATATGAAAGGAATTTTACAAAAATTCACTACTCTAGTATAATGAAAGGGCACTTGACTAAATGTTTTCAGAAAGCAGGGGGTATATTCCTTTGACATGCCGTGGTGGCTTCATCTTTTGGGTAAATCGACATCTAGGATTTGGACAAGACATAAAACTAATTATCTGACCATTAATCCAAAAAAGTCATTTTCACCAAAACTGCAGGTACAAGGTCTTGTCACCCCAGTGACTATATATATATATATATATATATGGGTGAAAACGTTGAACGATGTACAATTGGGCAAATCAGGGGTCAAAATTAAAACATGTGACTCATTGATATAGATACATCTCAGTGAAATGTCATTATTGTCAGCTTTCTTGCAAACCCAATTATACTGGGATATCTCCAAGGGTGTTGTTTTATTCAAGGTTAAATAGAACTGTGACATAATGGCGAACGTCTCTGACTATATCGTTTTAATGAAAATTCAAATGAAGG